>NC_091178.1:44849717-44877617 GCF_040958095.1 Procambarus clarkii | reverse complement strand
TCATCCCTCCCTGCCCACACACACACCCTTCCCCAGTCTCATCCCTCCTTCCCCACAAACACACACCCTTCCCCAGTCTCATCCCTCACTGCCCACACACCCTTCCCCAGTCTCACCCCTCCCTGCCCACACACACACCCTTCCCCAGTCTCATCCCTCCCTGCCCACACACACACCTTTCGCCAGTCTTCCCTCCCTGCCCACACACCCTTCCCCAGTCTCATCCCTCCCTGCCCACACACACACCCTTCCCAAGTCTCATCCCTTCCTGCCCACACACACACCCTTCCCAGGTTTCATCCCTCCCTGCCCACATACACACCTTTCGCCAGTCTTCCCTCCCTGCCCACACACCCTTCCCTAGTCTCATCCCTTCCTGCCCACACACACACCCTTCCCCAGTCTCACCCCTCCCTGCCCACACACACACCCTTCCCCAGTCTCATCCCTCCTTGCCCACACACCCTTCCCCAGTCTCACCCCTCCCTGCCCACATACACAACCTTCCCCAGTCTCATCCCTCCTTGCCCACCACACTTCCCCAGTCTCATCCCTCCCTGCCCACACACACACCCTTCCCCAGTTTCATCCCTCTTTGCCCACACACCCTTCCCCAGTCTCATCCCTCCCTGCCCACACACACACCCTTCCCCAGTCTCACCCCTCCCTGCCCACACACACACCCTTCCCCAGTTTCATCCCTCCCTGCCCACACACCCTTCCCCAGTCTCATCCCTCCTTGCCCACACACACACCCTTCCCCAGTTTCATCCCACCCTGCCCACACACCCTTCCCTAGTCTCATCCCTCCTTCCCCACAAACACACACCCTTCCCCATTCTCATCCCTCACTGCCCACACACCCTTCCCCAGTCTCACCCCTCCCTACCCACACACACACCCTTCCCCAGTCTCATCCCTCCCTGCCCACACACACACCTTTCGCCAGTCTTCCCTCCCTGCCCACACACCCTTCCCCAGTCTCATCCCTCCCTGCCCACACACACACCCTTCCCAAGTCTCATCCCTTCCTGCCCACACACACACCCTTCCCAGGTTTCATCCCTCCCTGCCCACACACACACCTTTCGCCAGTCTTCCCTCCCTGCCCACACACCCTTCCCCAGTCTCATCCCTCCCTGCCCACACACACACCCTTCCCCAGTCTCACCCCTCCCTGCCCACACACACACCCTTCCCCAGTCTCATCCCTCCTTGCCCACACACCCTTCCCCAGTCTCACCCCTCCCTGCCCACACACACACCCTTCCCCAGTCTCATCCCTCCTTGCCCACCCACCCTTCCCCAGTCTCATCCCTCCCTGCCCACACACACACCCTTCCCCAGTTTCATCCCTCTTTGCCCACACACCCTTCCCCAGTCTCATCCCTCCCTGCCCACACACACACCCTTCCCCAGTCTCACCCCTCCCTGCCCACACACACACCCTTCCCCAGTTTCATCCCTCCCTGCCCACACACCCTTCCCCAGTCTCATCCCTCCTTGCCCACACACACACCCTTCCCCAGTTTCATCCCTCCCTGCCCACACACCCTTCCCCAGTCTCACCCCTCCCTGCCCACACACACACCCTTCCCCAGTTTCATGCCTCCCTGCCCACACACCCTTCCCCAGTCTCATCCCTCCCTGCCCACACACACACCCTTCCCCAGTCTCATCCCTCCCTGCCCACACACACACACACCTTCCGCCAGTCTTCCCTCCCTACCCACACACCCTTCCCCAGTCTCATCCCTCCCTGCCCACACACACACCCTTCCCCAGTCTCACCCCTCCCTGCCCACACACACACCCTTCCCCAGTTTTATCCCTCCTTGCCCACACACACACCCTTCCCCAGTCTCATCCCTCCCAGCCCACACACCCTTCCCCAGTCTCATCCCTCCCTGCCCACACACACACCCTTCCCCAGTTTCATCCCTCCCTGCCCACACACACACCCTTCCCAAGTCTCATCCCTCCCTACCCACACACCCTTCCCCAGTCTCACCCCTCCCTCCCTGCCCACACACACACCCTTCCCCAGTCTCACCCCTCCCTGCCCACACACACCCTTCCCCAGTCTCATCCCTCACTGCCCACGCACACACCCTTCCCCAGTCTCATCCCTCCCTGCCCACACACCCTTCCCAGGTCTCATCCCTCACTGCCCACACACCCTTCCCCAGTCTCCTCCCTCGCTGCCCACACACACACCCTTCCCCAGTCTCATCCCTCCTTGCCCACGCACACACCCTTCCCTGGTCTCATCCCTCCCTGCCCACACACACACCCTTCCCCAGTCTCATCCCTCCCTGCCCACACACACCCTTCCCCGGTCTCATCCCTCCCTGCCCACACACACCCTTCCCCAGTCTCACCCCTCCCTGCCCACACACCCTTCCCCAGTCTCACCCCTCCCTGCCCACACACACACCCTTACACAGTCTCATCCCTCCCTGCCCACACACACACCCTTCCCCAGTCTCATCCCTCCCTGCCCACACACACACCCTTCCCCAGTCTCATCCCTCTCTGCCACACACACATCCTTTCCCAGTCTCATCCCTCTCTGCCCACAAACACACCCTTCCCCAGTCTCACCCCTCCCTGCCCACACACACCCTTCCCCACTCTCATCCCTCCCTGCCCACACACCCTTCCCCAGTCTCATCCCTCCCTTCCCACACACACACCCTTCCCCAGTCTCACCCCTTATTGCCCACACACACACCCTTCCCCAGTCTCATCCCTCCCTGCCCACACACCCTGCCCCTGTCTCATCCCTCCTTGCCCACACACACGCACACCCTTCCCCAGTCTCATCCCTCCCTGCCCACACACACCCTTCCCAGTCTCATCCCTCACTGCCCACACACCCTTCCCCAGTCTCATCCCTCCCTGCCCACACACACACCCTTCCCCAGTTTCATCCCTCCCTGCCCACACACACACCCTTCCCAAGTCTCATCCCTCCCTACCCACACACCCTTCCCCAGTCTCACCCCCTCCCTCCCTGCCCACACACACACCCTTCCCCAGTCTCACCCCTCCCTGCCCACACACACCCTTCCCCAGTCTCATCCCTCACTGCCCACGCACACACCCTTCCCCAGTCTCATCCCTCCCTGCCCACACACCCTTCCCAGGTCTCATCCCTCACTACCCACACACCCTTCCCCAGTCTCCTCCCTCGCTGCCCACACACACACCCTTCTCCAGTCTCATCCCTCCTTGCCCACGCACACACCCTTCCCTGGTCTCATCCCTCCCTGCCCACACACACACCCTTCCCCAGTCTCATCCCTCCCTGCCCACACACACCCTTCCCCGGTCTCATCCCTCCCTGCCCACACACACCCTTTCCCAGTCTCACCCCTCCCTGCCCACACACCCTTCCCCAGTCTCACCCCTCCCTGCCCACACACACACCCTTACACAGTCTCATCCCTCCCTGCCCACACACACACCCTTCCCCAGTCTCATCCCTCCCTGCCCACACACACACCCTTCCCCAGTCTCATCCCTCTCTGCCCACACACACATCCTTTCCCAGTCTCATCCCTCTCTGCCTACAAACACACCCTTCCCCAGTCTCACCCCTCCCTGCCCACACACACCCTTCCCCACTCTCATCCCTCCCTGCCCACACACCCTTCCCCAGTCTCATCCCTCCCTTCCCACACACACACCCTTCCCCAGTCTCACCCCTTATTGCCCACACACACACCCTTCCCCAGTCTCATCCCTCCCTGCCCACACACCCTGCCCCTGTCTCATCCCTCCTTGCCCACACACACGCACACCCTTCCCCAGTCTCATCCCTCCCTGCCCACACACACCCTTCCCAGTCTCATCCCTCACTGCCCACACACACACCCTTCCCAGGTCTCATCCCTCCCTGCCCACACACACACCCTTCCCAAGTCTCATCCCTCCCTGCCTACACACACACCCTTCCCAGGTCTCATCCCTCACTGCCCACACACCCTTCCCTAGTCTCATCCCTCCCTGCCCACACACAAACCCTTCCCCAGTCTCATCCCTCCCTGCCCACACACACACCTTTCTCCAGTCTTCCCTCCCTACCCACACACCATTCCCCAGTATCATCCCTCCTTGCCCACACACACACCCTTCACCAGTCTCATCCCTCCCTGCCCACACACACACCCTTCCACAGTCTCACCCCACCCTGCCCACACACACACCCTTCCCCAGTTTTATCCCTCCTTGCCCACACACACACCCTTCCCCAGTCTCATCCCTCCCAGCCCACACACCCTTCCCCAGTTTCATCCCTCCTTGCCCACACACACACCCTTCCCCAGTTTCATCCCTCGCTGCCCACACACACACCCTTCCCAAGTCTCATCTCTCCCTGCCCACATACCCTTCCCCAGTCTCATCCCTCCCTGCCCACACACACCCTTCCCAGGTCTCATCCCCCACTGCCCACACACACACACCCTTCCCTAGTCTCATCCCTCCCTGCCCACACACACCCTTCCCAGGTCTCATCCCTCACTGCTCACACACACACACCCTTCCCTAGTCTCATCCCTCCTTCCCACACACACCCTTCCCAGGTCTCATCCTTCCCTGCCCACACACACCCTTCCCTAGTCTCATCCCTCCCTGCCCACTCACACACCCTTCCCCAGTCTCATCCCTTCCTGCCCACACACACCCTTCCCAGGTCTCATCCCTCACTGCCCACACACACACACCCTTCCCTAGTCTCATCCCTCCCTGCCCACACACACCCTTCCCACACACACCCTTCCCAGGTCTCATCCCTCCCTGCCCACACACACACCCTTCCCAGGTCTCATCCTTCCCTGCCCACACACACCCTTCCCCAGTCTCATCCCTCACTGCCCACACACACACCCTTCCCCAGTCTCACCCCTCCCTGCCCACACACACACCCTTCCCCAGTCTCATCCCTCGCTGCCCACACACACACCCTTCCCCAGTCTCATCCCTCCCTGCCCACACACCCTTTCCAAGAATCATCCATCTTTGCCCACACACCCTTCCCAGGTCTCATCCTTCCCTGCCCACACACACCCTTCCCTAGTCTCATCCCTCCCTGCCCACACACACACCCTTCCCCAGTCTCATCCCTCCCTGCCCACACACACACCCTTCCCCAGTCTCACCCCTCCCTGCCCACACACACACACCCTTCCCCAGTCTCATCCCTCCCGGCCCACACACACCCTTCCCCAGCCTCACCCCTCCTTGCCCACACACACACCCTTCCCCAGTCTCACCCCTCCCTGCCCACACACACACCCTTCCCCAGTCTCACCCCTCCCTGCCCACACACACACACACCCTTCCCCAGTCTCATCCCTCCCTGCCCACACACACACCCTTCCCCAGTCTCACCCCTCCCTGCCCACACACACACCCTTCCCCAGTCTCACCCCTCCCTGCTCACACACACACCCTTCCCCAGTCTCATCCCTCCCTTCCCTCACACAAACCCTTCCCCAGTCTCATCCCTCCCTGCCCACACACACACCCTTCCCCAGTCTCATCCCTCTCTGCCCTCACACAAACCCTTCCCCAGCCTCATCCCTCCCTGCCCACACACACACCCTTCCCCAGTCTCATCCCTCCCTGCCCACACACACCCTTCCCCAGTCTCACCCCTTATTGCCCACACACACACCCTTCCCCAGTCTCACCCCTCCCTGCCCACACACACACCCTTCCCCAGTCTCATCCCTCCTTCCCCACAAACACACACCCTTCCCCAGTCTCACCCCCTCCCCTGCCCACACACCCTTCCCCAGTCTCATCCCTCCCTGCCCACACACACACCCTTCCCCAGTCTCATCCCTCTTTGCCCACACACACACCCTTCCCCAGTCTCATCCCTCCCTGCCCACACACACACCCTTCCCCAGTCTCATCCCTCCTTCCCCACAAACACACACCCTTCCCCAGTCTCATCCCTCACTGCCCACACACCCTTCCCCAGTCTCACCCCTCCCTGCCCACACACACACCCTTCCCCAGTCTCATCCCTCCCTGCCCACACACACACCCTTCCCCAGTCTCATCCCTCTTTGCCCACACACACACCTTTCGCCAGTCTTCCCTCCCTGCCCACACACCCTTCCCCAGTCTCATCCCTCCCTGCCCACACACACACCCTTCCCAAGTCTCATCCCTTCCTGCCCACACACACACCCTTCCCAGGTTTCATCCCTCCCTGCCCACACACACACCTTTCGCCAGTCTTCCCTCCCTGCCCACACACCCTTCCCCAGTCTCATCCCTCCCTGCCCACACACACACCCTTCCCCAGTCTCACCCCTCCCTGCCCACACACACACCCTTCCCCAGTCTCATCCCTCCTTGCCCACACACCCTTCCCCAGTCTCACCCCTCCCTGCCCACACACACACCCTTCCCCAGTCTCATCCCTCCTTGCCCACACACCCTTCCCCAGTCTCATCCCTCCCTGCCCACACACACACCCTTCCCCAGTTTCATCCCTCCTTGCCCACACACCCTTCCCCAGTCTCATCCCTCCCTGCCCACACACACACCCTTCCCCAGTCTCACCCCTCCCTGCCCACACACACACCCTTCCCCAGTTTCATCCCTCCCTGCCCACACACCCTTCCCCAGTCTCATCCCTCCTTGCCCACACACACACCCTTCCCCAGTTTCATCCCTCCCTGCCCACACACCCTTCCCCAGTCTCATCCGTCCCTGCCCACACACACACACACCCTTCCCTAGTCTCATCCCTCCCTGCCCACACACACACCCTTCCCAGGTCTCATCCCTCACTGCCCACACACACACACCCTTCCCTAGTCTCATCCCTCCCTGCCCACACACACCCTTCCCAGGTCTCATCCCTCACTGCCCACACACACACACCCTTCCCTAGTCTCATCTCTCCCTGCCCACACACGCCCTTCCCAGGTCTCATCCCTCCCTGTCCACACACACCCTTCCCATGTCTCACCCTTCCCTGCCCACACACACACCCTTCCCCAGACTCATCCCTCGCTGCCCACATACACACACCCTTCGCCAGTCTCATCCTTCCATGCCCACACACACCCTTCCCTAGTCTCATCCCTCACTGCCCACACACACACCCTTCCCCAGTCTCATCCTTCCATGCCCACACACACCCTTCCCTAGTCTCATCCCTCACTGCCCACACACCCTTCCCTAGTCTCATCCCTCCCTGCCCCCACACACACCCTTCCCTAGTCTCATCCCTCCCTGCCCACAAACACCCTTCCCAGGTCTCATCCCTCCCTGTCCACACACACCCTTCCCATGTCTCACCCCTCCCTGCCCACACATACACCCTTCCCCAGACTCATCCCTCGCTGCCCACACACACACCCTTCCCCAGTCTCATCCCTCCCTGCCCAAACACCCTTCCCAAGACTCATCCATCTTTGCCCACACACACACCCTTCCCCAGTCTCATCCTTCCATGCCCACACACACCCTTCCCTAGTCTCATCCCTCACTGCCCACACACCCTTCCCTAGTCTCATCCCTCCCTGCCCACACACACACCCTTCCCTAGTCTCATCCCTCCCTGCCCACACACACCCTTCCCAAGTCTCATCCCTCCCTACCCACACACCCTTCCCCAGTCTCTCCCCCTCCCTCCCTGCCCACACACACACCCTTCCCCAGTCTCACCCCTCCCTGCCCACACACACCCTTCCCCAGTCTCATCCCTCACTGCCCACACACACACCCTTCCCCAGTCTCATCCCTCCCTGCCCACACACCCTTCCCAGGTCTCATCCCTCCCTGCCCACACACCCTTCCCCAGTCTCACCCCTCCCTGCCCACACACACACCCTTCCCAAGTCTCATCCCTCCCTGCCCACACACACACCCTTCCCAGGTCTCATCCCTCACTGCCCACACACCCTTCCCTAGTCTCATCCCTCCCTGCCCACACACACACCCTTCCCCAGTCTCATCCCTCCCTGCCCACACACACACACACCTTCCGCCAGTCTTCCCTCCCTACCCACACACCCTTCCCCAGTCTCATCCCTCCTTGCCTACACACACACCCTTCACCAGTCTCATCCCTCCCTGCCCACACACACACCCTTCCCCAGTCTCACCCCTCCCTGCCCACACACACACCCTTCCCCAGTTTTATCCCTCCTTGTCCACACACACACCCTTCCCCAGTCTCATCCCTCCCAGCCCACACACCCTTCCCCAGTCTCACCCCTCCCTGCCCACACACACACCCTTCCCAAGTCTCATCCCTCCCTGCCCACACACACACCCTTCCCAGGTCTCATCCCTCACTGCCCACACACCCTTCCCTAGTCTCATCCCTCCCTGCCCACACACACACCCTTCCCCAGTCTCATCCCTCCCTGCCCACACACACACACACCTTCCGCCAGTCTTCCCTCCCTACCCACACACCCTTCCCCAGTCTCATCCCTCCTTGCCTACACACACACCCTTCACCAGTCTCATCCCTCCCTGCCCACACACACACCCTTCCCCAGTCTCACCCCTCCCTGCCCACACACACACCCTTCCCCAGTTTTATCCCTCCTTGTCCACACACACACCCTTCCCCAGTCTCATCCCTCCCAGCCCACACACCCTTCCCCAGTCTCATCCCTCCTTGCCCACACACACACCCTTCCCCAGTTACATCCCTCCCTGCTGTGACGGAGTTCCCCCCCTTATAATTCTCCCACGCCTGCAGTAAGAGTCATTGCTTTTCCCAAGCGTTCTCTACGTTGCAGGCTACAATTTGATACATGGGAGAGAGTGAAGTGTTCTCGGAGAGCCGAGAAATTTGTGAAATAGTAATATTTTGGCCTGTGGTATAGGCCCTTTAGGGAGCCAAGATGGCGCTGGCTTCCCTGATCTCCCGCCAAAACCGTGTGACGTCAGTGGCACCGGATTGGTCATCGACAGCAAGGTGGCACCGGGAGCCAATGAAAACTTCCCATAGTAAAAGTGACGTCACGAAGGAAGGGGGTCCGGCCAGCGCGCCGAGCTGGCGCCAGCAGTCAGACACGACACGTCATAGAGGTCGGACGTGCGACAGATGGTCCTGTCAGTTGGACAGTTATTCCCACTACCGTGGATTTACGCGTCACCTGAAGTCCGCCAGTACTCTGAGAAGTCTTCCCTAGTTCATGTGTTGAACCAGAAGAGGGAATTGACGGTTATTTGAGCAACAAGTGCTCCAGTCAGGTACTGTGCCAGTAGCAGTGAAGCCGTGCAGTGACGTACGTGACGTCTGTGGCAATTCACCAGTTCGTGACAGCGTAGTGGCTGACAGAGCAACTGGGTAGCTGAGGAAGAGAGGACTATTTGGGGAAACCGGACGACTGTAGCTGAGACGTAGGCGACAGCCGTTGCTGGGAGAAGACGACGGCCAGGAGACCGACTCCAACCTTCAAGAAGTTAAGAAGGAGGACGGACCTGCAGTGAGGAGGCACGGAGACGACGCGCTAAACGGTGGGACGACGAGAGGCTCTGGTAGGACACGACGACGTGTAGTGTGGGGGCGTTCCCGACACGAGGACCAGGAGCTACATCTCGACTCTCATCGGAGGATAGGGTGAAGTAGGTGGTTCTAGTTCCCTCCCCATTCCCCTTTAGTTAGCTATGTTATTTGGCTATATTTTCTAGCCTGAGGATTTTATATGCCGTGAGCAAGTCTCACCCATGGCACGATAAAGCACCAGTGTGCTAGACAGTACTATCAAGAGTACTTGTAATATTCATGTTGATTATTGGTGTGTACAGACACCAGGAACCAGTGATAAATTTACTGTTTTGTGTATATCTTTCTATAGATTTTTGATATGAACATATAGTGGTAAATTATATATAATATTATGCCAGTATTTGGAGGTTAGGCTATGTGCCCAGAAACTATTTATTTTCCATGCATTGATGATTGATTTATATACCATATATATGTCTATGTTCATTCAGTGAATAATCATTTGTGAGTACAGTGAATTATTGCGTTATCGCCCACGAGAGAAAGTACTGAAAACTCCAGTGTTAATAGTTCTTAATATATTGCTGAGTGAAGAACAATGTAAAGCCATTACAGTGAATCATTGTAGAATTGATTGTAGAAAAGACTGTTTGAGCCTGAGTACAGTGTAACTAAGTAATTCGGTTTATTTGTGCCAATATCGAGTGTGCGAGTTTCTAGTAATATTAGAGAATTTAAAGAAACCGCGCGCGTGAATCTAGAAAACAAGCAAATTTCGCGCGGAGAGACCATTGCGATCAGCTGTTCTTGACACTTGATGAGGAGGGGAGAGTGTTGCCCTCTAGTGATCGCATAATATCCGTGGGAATTACCGGCCGAGTCAGGATCAGTTGATTTATCGATTATTGTGTGGCCTTGTGACATCTTTCATACATTTTAAGTAAAATACAAAACTCTCTTTGTGTTTTTATCATCCCCTCCATTGATCTTGTGGCTATATTATACTGGTAAACATAGAGTGATAACAATAAGTACCTGCCTGATTCCTGATCTTTGAGTGTGACCTTGCCAAGGCTACCACTGAATACACCAGTCCACTGATGGTGTTACTGGCCACCTTAAACACCAGTTGGCGACCTTGTGTTTAACCGTAGAGCCCTATTGTTGGGGAGGGCACACGACAGTCAAGTGCACGAGTCGTGTTCTCACTCTTTCTTAATTAGAGGCCGTTAAGATTGACTGGGAGACTCTCCTGGCGTGCAGTGGCGCAGTGAGGATCGAGTGAAGACCCGCAGGGCTACGGTGAGTTACCTTGGGCATAACTATTTCTCACCCCAGAGTAAGGGTAGAGAATAATAGAGAGGAGAAACCCCAACATTGGCGACCTTGCCAGGATATCGATCGAAGTAAAGGTTGCAGTGGTACTTGGCAGTGGTGTTAGAGATCAGGTGAAGGTTATCACTCATAGCACAAGATGGAGGATGAGAAAGTGACGAGGTTTATTGACTCTAGAGACGAACAGGTGCTGGAAGAGTGCACCAAGGCACAGTTACAGGCTATAGCGAATCATTTTGGAATAAAGCTGAAATCTGCCAGAGTTGGTGAAAGAAGACTAGAGATAATGGCTCAGCTCAAGGCTCGAGACGAAGCTTTGGGGGAGGAACGGCCCCAAACACCTGCCAGTGAGGGTGAACACTTGAGTATTGGTGGAAGCAGCAGGGGATCCAGCGGCAGCAGGCACAGCATTAAGCTGGAAATAATGAAGCTGCAGCTAGAGGCACAGCAGCGCAAAGAAGAGCGAGAAGCAGAGGCACAGCAGCGCAAAGAAGAGCGAGAAGCAGAGGCACAGCAGCGCAAAGAAGAGCGAGAGGCACAGCAGCGCAAAGAAGAGCGAGAAGCAGAAGCACAGCTGAAGCGTGAGGAACGAGAAGCACAGCTACGCAGGGAAGAACGAGAGCAAGAAGTTAGGCTGAGACAAATGGAAATAGAAGCCAACCAGGAGGTAGAGCTGAAGCGAGCTGAACTGGGACTAGGTGCCCCTGCCCCGCCACAGGAAGACCGACGAGTGAGGGAACGAGACCTGCCGGTCTTTGTGCCTAGTGAGGCCGAAAGTTTCTTTGATCACTTTGAGAGAGTTGCTGCTATGAAGAGGTGGCCGAGGGCGGAGTGGGCGGAGTTGGTCCAAGGGAGACTCACAGGTGAAGCTCGTGAAGCCTTCACTATGCTCGACTTCCAAGAATGCACTAACTACGATGTGGTAAAACGAGCTGTGCTCCGTTCCTTTAAGCTCACGCCAGAGTGTTACAGAAAGAGGTTTAGAGAATGTACCCGGTCACCAGGAAAATCGTATGCGGAGACGGCGAGGCACATAGAAAGAAAGCTCCTTAAGTGGCTGGACTCCGAGGAAGCGAGGTCGGCCGAAGAGATCAAGGAACTAATGGCCATGGAAAAGTTTATGTCCGTGCTCTCTCCTGAGATCAGGATGAGGATAAAGGAGGCGGACATAAAGAACCTAAGGGCCGCAGCCGACCGAGCCGACATGTTAGAGGAAGTACTACACCCAAGCCGAGAGGGACAGCATCGATCACCCGCGTACTCCGGAAGCAGTAGGAATTATAGGAGGACGAATGGATGGAGGACAGAAGCGAGTTCTCCCAAGTCCCGCCGCTCGAGATGGTACGACAGAGGAACAAAAGATGTTGTGGAACCGATAGAGGAGAGCCAAGATGAGAGCCCGGACGTTGTTACTGCAACGAAGGGAACGACAAGTGAGGCGAGAAAGACACAGGGTGTGACGGTCTCTGGAGGCAGTGCTAAGGCGAGCAGTGGCGGATGGTCTCCGCCGAGGGGCCGCTGCTACAACTGCGGAATACCCGGACACGTCGCGCGGGAATGCAGACGCCCAAAGCAGCGGGGACACGTTGCTTTAGTGATGTTCGAGGACCAGAGGGCCGAGGGAGTGCGGGATGAACCCGTGCTGAATGGGGAGAAGAAATTTCACCCATTCATGTGTCTAGGAACCGTAAGGATGGGGGTCGCAGACCCCATCCCAGTGAAGATGCTAAGAGACACCGGGGCTGACTTTACCCTGGTAAGTGAAACCCTGTTCCCCGAGGGTTACAAGAGTACCAGTGTGGGGGTGGCACGGGTGGCCACTGTGGGAGGCCCAGTGAGGATGCCCCTACACCAGGTAACTTTAAATTCCGATTATGGCTGCCAGACCCTAGTGGTGGGAGTCTGTACATCAATGCCCAAGATGGAAGCACAGGTCATCTTGGGGAATGACGCGTGTGGAGGATATGTCCTCCCGCATCTCGTGAAAGGCGAAGAATGCCTAAAACAATACAAGGAGGCAGGCGGAGAGTGGAACGCCTGTGGGGACGAGAAGGGAATCGCACTGGTGGCGATCCCAGTTTGTACTGTGACACCGAGACAACGCGAAGAACCAGGAGGTTGTGGATCTGATGGGGCTGAGGAGTCGACTGACAGCCTGGGAACAGATCACCTCTACGTAGGACCCAGAGAACGAGTGGAGGGCGAGAGTAGCCCGAATGGTGAGTTGCAGGTGACACTCACCGGTTCTCCAGGGGTAAACCGCGCTCGTCTCGGAGAGTTACAGCAGGAGGAGTTCTTCGAATTGGTTAGTAAGGCCGAAGGAGGACGTGTGGGTCCTGGGAAGGCTTACTTTCCGTTTATCTATATTATATATGCCATGCTATTTATGATGAAGGAACGATGGACGCCAGGAGCAACCGTCGGAACGGTGAATAAATATGTCCAGAAGTTCAAAGAACGTCTCACTGGAGCGAAGAAACTGGCTAGGAAACTCCTGAAGAAGGCACAACGTAAGATGTCGGAGCTGCGCAGAGGGATTTTCAGGTCGGATCCCAAGTAATGGTTGTGCTGCCCGGTAAAGGTAGAGTGACCAGGTCGCGGTTCAAGAGACCATACCGAGTGCTGCGACGGTTGGGTCCAGTGTTGTACGAGATTGGGAAGCCGGATGGACCCCGAAAGAAACAGGTGTGTCCCGCAGACCGCCTGAAACCTTTCTTCACTGTGGAAGGAAGAGCCAACAAGCAGGACGGAACGATGTCCCGAGAAACCCAGCGGAAGACGGGTCTGAGTGTACTGAGGGACCGAGAACTCCCGGAGGAGGAAAGTAAGTGGTCCAGGGCGGACGGCACCAGTCTCACCCGCACTGAGAGTCTGACAAGGATCAAGGTCAAGCACATCAAGGGGAAGGACAACGTAGTAGCGGACGCCCTATCCCGCATACACTAACGAGACATGACTCTTATTTTAAGGGGAGGGGTATGTGACGGAGTTCCCCCCTTATAATTCTCCCACGCCTGCAGTAAGAGTCATGTCTGCTTTTCCCAAGCGTTCTCTACGTTGCAGGCTACAATTTGATACATGGGAGAGAGTGAAGTGTTCTCGGAGAGCCGAGAAATTTGTGAAATAGTAATATTTTGGCCTGTGGTATAGGCCCTTTAGGGAGCCAAGATGGCGCTGGCTTCCCTGATCTCCCGCCAAAACCGTGTGACGTCAGTGGCACCGGATTGGTCATCGACAGCAAGGTGGCACCGGGAGCCAATGAAAACTTCCCATAGTAAAAGTGACGTCACGAAGGAAGGGGGTCCGGCCAGCGCGCCGAGCTGGCGCCAGCAGTCAGACACGACACGTCATAGAAGTCGGACGTGCGACGGATGGTCCTGTCAGTTGGACAGTTATTCCCACTACCGTGGATTTACGCGTCACCTGAAGTCCGCCAGTACTCTGAGAAGTCTTCCCTAGTTCATGTGTTGAACCAGAAGAGGGAATTGACGGTTATTTGAGCAACAAGTGCTCCAGTCAGGTACTGTGCCAGTAGCAGTGAAGCCGTGCAGTGACGTACGTGACGTCTGTGGCAATTCACCAGTTCGTGACAGCGTAGTGGCTGACAGAGCCACTGGGTAGCTGAGGAAGAGAGGACTATTTGGGGAAACCGGACGACTGTAGCTGAGACGTAGGCGACAGCCGTTGCTGGGAGAAGACGACGGCCAGGAGACCGACTCCAACCTTCAAGAAGTTAAGAAGGAGGACGGACCTGCAGTGAGGAGGCACGGAGACGACGCGCTAAACGGTGGGACGACGAGAGGCTCTGGTAGGACACGACGACGTGTAGTGTGGGGGCGTTCCCGACACGAGGACCAGGAGCTACATCTCGACTCTCATCGGAGGATAGGGTGAAGTAGGTGGTTCTAGTTCCCTCCCCATTCCCCTTTAGTTAGCTATGTTATTTGGCTATATTTTCTAGCCTGAGGATTTTATATGTCGTGAGCAAGTCTCACCCATGGCACGATAAAGCACCAGTGTGCTAGACAGTACTATCAAGAGTACTTGTAATATTCATGTTGATTATTGGTGTGTACAGACACCAGGAACCAGTGATAAATTTACTGTGTTGTGTATATCTTTCTATAGATTTTTTATATGAACATATAGTGGTAAGTAAGTAATTATCAAAAGAAGGCACCAAACCGGGAAGGCTATGTAGCACCATCAAATACGCAAAATAATCAGAGGGCGCTAAATATCACCAAGGATGCCAATACGAGAACAAAAACGCATAAGGCGAACGATATCAAAAGTATCCGAGTCACCAAGAATTCTATCGAGGGACAGGTGACCGCGAGGGGCGGTCGGAAAGCAAGACACACGCTCGTCCTGGAAGTCAGGACATTCAAGAAGGACATGCACGACCGTAAGAGGGACAATGCAACTAGGACAATAAGGAGCAGGGCGGCGCTCCATCAAGTGACCATGGGTTAAGCGAGTATGGCCAATACGCAACCTCGCTAGAGCTGTTTCCCACCGTCGGTTACGGTGGAAGGAGGACGGCCACGAGGAAACACAACATTTAAGAGTACGTAGCTTGTTACCAGTAACAGACAACCAAGAAGCCTGCCAACGGGTAAGGACTGAGGAATGGATAACCGGGTAAAAGTCGGAATACGGAATGCCTTTACGAGAGATGGGACAAGAGCGGACAGCTTCCTTAGCGGCAGCATCCGCACGCTCATTTAAAGACACGCCAATATGGCTGGGAACCCACCAAAACTGAACCGACTTAAATTTACTGTGAACGAGAAACAGCCAATGCTGGATCTCGACAACTACCGGATGAACTGGATTAAAGCACCCGAGAGCCATGAGGGCACTACGAGAGTCAACAACAACCACAAAGGAAGACTGACAACGAGAAAGCAGGAGACGAAGAGCATAGAGAATAGCATAAAGTTCCGCTGTAAAGATGCTAGTCTCCGGAGGCAAGCGACACATATAAGTGCGATCAGGAAAAACAACAGAGTAGCCAACACCGTCCGCTGACTTAGACCCATCGGTGAAGACAGAAACGGAGCGGGAGTGAGAAGAAAAGTGCTCGAGGAAAAGGCGTTTTAGAACTGTAGGAGGGGTAAAAGCTTTAGTGATACGAGTCAAGGATGTACAAAACCGCGGAAGAGGGACCCTCCACGGGGGCAAAGAAGGAACAACACGAGGAGAAACATCAGAAATACGAACGGAAAGAGAATCCTGCAGGCGAGATAACCGGACAGAAAGAGGGAGGTGGTGAAGAGGAACAGGAACCGCAGGAGGGGTAAAAGTTAAAGCACGACAGAGATGAGAGGAAGGATGTTGCAAGGACCGCGCAAGATAGCGAAGACAGTAGCGATCACGGCGGTCCTGGAGAGACAGGAAGCCAGTGTCAACATACAAGCTAAGGACGGGAGTCGAACGAAAGGCACCAGAACTGAGGCGCAACCCAGTATGGTGCAAAGCATCAAGACGGCGAAGAGTAGAAGGAGAAGCAGACGAGTAAGCAGGGCAACCATAATCGAGCTTAGACAGGACGAGAGAGGAATGTAAAGCAAGGAGAGTGCGCCTATCTGCCCCCCAAGAAGTATGGGACAAGACCCGAAGGAGGGTAAGGGACTTAGAGCACTCAACACGGAGGTAAGAGATATGGGGAGACCAAGACAAACGAGTGTCAAGGAATAACCCCAAAAGCTTCGCGGAATCTTTGTATTCAAGGGGATGACCATAAAGTGACAAAGAGGGACGAAGAACAACCCGTTTCCGCGTAAAAGTCATGGCACAAGTCTTAGAAGTAGAGAACTTGAAGCCATGACCTGTGGCCCAAGACGACACGGCATCAATCGCAAGTTGAAGCCGGCGTTGAAGGAGAGGCGAATCATCACCCTGACAACAAAGGGTAAGATCATCGACATAGAGAGCGGAGAAGACACCAGAAGGAAGAGAGGAAAGAAGACCATTGAGGGCAACCAGAAAAAGAGTAGTGCTCAGAACACTACCCTGGGGCACACCTTCGTATTGCTGAAAAGAGGGAGAGAGAGCGGTACCAAGGCGCACCCGAAAGGAACGACGAGAGAGGAAGCTGCGGAGAAAGAGAGGGAGATGACCACGAAGGCCAAAAGAATGAAGTTGAGATAGGATATGATAACGCCAAGTGGTGTCGTAAGCCTTTTCCAGGTCAAAAAGGACGGCAACAACGGAGGTCTTCGCAGCAAAAGCAGTACGTACATAGACCTCCAAGTTCACCAGGACATCTGTCGTGCTGCGGCACTTGCGGAAACCAAATTGAGAAGGGGAGAGGAGGTGATGGTGTTCCAGGAACCACATCAGACGAACGTTAACCATACGTTCAAAGAGTTTGCTGACACAACTTGTGAGAGCAATAGGGCGAAAGTCCTTAGGGGAAGTACCCAGAGACCCCGGTTTGCGAACAGGGAGGACAACGGCATCGAGCCAGTCCTCAGGGACTGACGACGACTCCCAGATCCGATTATACAGACTCAGTAAATACTGAGACGTGCTCGGAGGGAGATGGCGAAGCATCTCATAATGAATACCATCGGAGCCCGCCGCCGTAGAACCGCAGAGGGCCAGGGCAGAACGAAGTTCAGAGAGAGAGAAGGGATCATTATAGGGAAGCTGAAGATGAGTGCAGAAATCTAAAGGACGAGACTCAAGGACAGGTTTACGAAGAAGGAAAGATTGGGGAAGATGAAGACCAGAGCTAACAGAAGAAAAGTGGGAACCCAGTTCGGAAGCGACCTGCAACGGGTCCGCCACAAGAGTATCATGGAGGTGAAGGACCGGTGAAACATCGGGAACGAACTTACCCGCTATCTTGCGGATACGCTTCCAGATCTGGGCCAGAGGGGTTTCGGACGTAATTGTCGAGACATAAGATGCCCAACATTCACGTTTAGCCGTACGGATGGCCCTACGGGCCACCGCACTCGCTTTCCGAAAGAAAAGAAAAGAATCGGTCGTCTGCCTACGGCGGTGCTTCTTCCAGGTTGCACGCTTACAGCGGACAGCCCGAGCACAGTCCGCATTCCACCAGGGAACGCACTTCCGTGGACCCCGAGAGGAAGAGCGAGGAATAGAGCGGAGGGCAGCGTCGAAGACAGTGTCATGAAAAAGGAGGAGAGCGCGAGAGAGGGGCAGAAGGGAGAGGTCAGAGAGAGTAGCACTGAGGGAAAATAGGGTCCAGTCCGCCTTAGCAAACTGCCACCTAGGGAAAGAGAGGGAAGGGCGAAAAGAGAAAAAGGAAACAAGGATGGGGAAATGATCACTTCCATGGAGGTCATCAAGAACCTGCCATGTGAAATCTAAGTAAAGAGAAGAAGAGCAGAGAGAAAGATCAAGACAAGAAAGGGTGCGAGTTCGAGAGTCCAAATGAGTGGGCTCACCAGAATTCAGAAGAGACAGGGAAGAAGAGAGGAGAAACGGCTCAAGGAGGCGACCCCGGGTATTCGTCAGAACGTCACCCCAAAGAGAATGACGACAATTGAAGTCACCCAGCAGGAGCACAGGCTCCGGCAAGGAGTCTAGGAGGTGTTTCAAATCAGGAAGAGAGAGCGGGACACTCGGGGGGAGATAAATGGAACAAACTGTGTACCATTTCCCCACAAAGATACGAGCAGCAGAACAATGGAGAGGCGAAGGAAAAAGTAAAGGAACAAAGGGAACATCAGCCCGAATCAAGAGAGCAGAAGAATTAGAAGCCCCAGCAATGGCTGGGGGGGGGGAGAGAAAGGAATAGCCACGAAAACGACCAGGACGAGCACCAAGCATCGGCTCCTGGAGACAGACACAAAGGGGCGAAAACCGCGAAACCAGAAGTTGGAGTTCGAGGAAATTGGCGTAATAACCTCGAACGTTCCATTGAAGAATGGACAACGACGAGAAGAGAAAGGACAAAAACAGAGAACAAGGAAGAAACAAAGGCGAAAGACCAACAGAGCACGTTAAAGAATATCAGGGTCGGGATCAGGGTCAGCAAAGTCAGGGTTAGGGGGCATGGGTAAACTGAGCAAAGACGGAGGGAAGGAAACGGGAGAACAGATCAGAGGTGGGCGGGCAGGGTCCGGAGGAGGAGGAGGAGGAGGAGGAGGAGGAGACAACGGAGAGGAGCAGTCAAGGACAGCAGCAGGAAGAGGGGGAGTAGAAAGAGAGGAGCGCACCCCAGCAAGAGCAGCAACCGAAAGGGAAGCAGGGGCCAAAGAAACCTCCATAGCAGGAACAGGGGGCGCAAGCACTGAAACGGGAGGGGAAGGAGCAACAGAGCCAGAAGGAGGAGCTGAGGAAGAAAGCGAAGCCTTCTTACCCGCCGGGGAAGAGGAAGGAGAGGAGCCAGGCTTACGCTTCTGACTTAAAGAGACCGGTGTCCCAGCAACTACGTACCGGGCAACTGATTCCAGTGTCTCAACAGGAGAAGCCGAACGAGAGCACACACGACGGCCGTTAGGAGAGCGATGGACATCCGCCCGCACCGACAGGCGGCGGGGAGAGCCGATAGATGGAGGAAGAGGATGGGAAGGAGGATCGGAGGGGGACGAGGAAGGAGGCACAGAAGACACGACAGACCGGGTAGAAGGAAGGGGAACCCCAGACAGAGGACCAGGAGGAGGATCCTTCGGGAGAGAACCCAAAGGGACAGAGGAGGGGGCAGTGGGCGCATCAGGGTCCAAGGCCTGGAAACGGTTGTGAGTCTGAGGAAGGCGGGAAGGACGAGGAGAGGAAGAGCGCAACACGCGAGCATAAGAGATATTAGCATAAGGCGGGAGCCGGCGAACCTGGCGCCTCGCCTCAGGAAAAGATAAACGCTCCCGGTGCTTCAAGTTGAGGACGGCTGCCTCAAGCTTGTAATGGACACACGCACGGGAGAAGGTAGGATGGGCCTCACCGCAGTTGAGGCAACGAGCCTGGGGAGAAGCGCACTCCGACTTAGAGTGACCTTCGCCACCACACAAAGGACAGAGAGAGACAGTCCCAGAGCAGCGGAGGGCACCATGCCCAAACCTCCAGCACTTGTTGCAGAGCCGAGGAGAAGGAATGTACTCCTGGACAGAGCACCTGGCACCAGCAAGAATGACAGAGGGTGGAAGGGTCCTACCATCAAAGGTAATCTTCACAACCCGGAGGGGTTGACGGCGACTACCACGAGGGGGACGAGTAAACGTGTCCACCTGGAGAATAGAATGGCCCTGGGCAGCGAGGATATGTCGAATATCGTCGTGGCAGTCGCGTAGGTCCCGAACACCGGTCGCAACATGGGGCGGGAGCAAAATAGTGCCAACACTGGCATTCAACTGAACGTTCTTCGAGACCCGAACGGGGGTCTCGCCAAGGCAGGATAAGGCAGCCAAGCGGGAAGCAGCATCCTGAGAAGGAGCAGCAACGTCACGTGTACCGAGACGAGTGGGGTTGAAAGTAATGGAGGCATCCACGGAATCAATGAGATGTCGATGGAGGGAGAAATCGTCAGGAGGCGCAGAATCAAGAGGGAGGAGATCAAAATATTTGGCCCACGAAGCGGGACCAAACAAGGCTTGATAGGTAGCAGAACTGGAAGGAATCGAGCGAGGGCGGCCGTGACGAAGACGGCGGTGAGAACCCCCAGAGAGAGAGGGGTTAAAAGGCGCAGTAGTTACAACTAGAGAAGGAGCCACGCCAGGGGACGAGGTAGTCACCACTGGGGGCTTGTGGCTCGACCCAACCACAGAGGAGGGAGGGGAGCCAGAGGAAGGAGTCAAAGAGGCCAAAGGAGGAGCAAGGTCGGGGCCCAATGCAGCGGAGGCTACAGAGCCCGGTCTTCCAATACGGACCGACTCGGGGGCTTGGTCGCCCACCCCACGAGCCTGAGAAGGTAAACCAGAAGAAGCCGAAGCAGGGGTAAGCATCTTGACGAAAGAAAGAATTCACTCACGAATGTGCCCCCACACCCACCATGGAGCCACAATTAGAGGCAGGACACCCAACAAGAAGCTATCGCCGATCTTGTCGGGGCCTCCTAGGGGTGCGTCGCGAGTATACGCCCCACAAACGCCACCTTAAGAAACCGACAGTCCGTCGAGATCGGGTTCAGTGACGAAGTGGGGATTGACAATAAAAGGTTCCCCTCGCTCTCGACGTCGGGTACTGCAGTTCTACGGGTGCATGAGTATGCCTCCTCAAGCACCCGGGCGTCAAAATAGAAGAAGTCCAAGGGAAGAACCAGAACGAGCAAAAGGTCGGTAGGAAACGGTAAGCAGATAGGAGAAGAGGGGGGAGAAAAACGAAACAGAAGGAAAAGGAAAAGATGCCCAGCAGAATTGGAGAGGACGGCAGCAGGAGCACAAGGCTAGAAAAGGACAGAGGACCGTCCCAAGGAGCATCACACTCCGGCAGCCGCCCACTAAGCCCCCACACGGCGACAACGAGCTGAGCGGGGAGGGGGCATATAGTGGTAAATTATATATAATATTATGCCAGAATTCGGAGGTTAGGCTATGTGCCCAGAAACTATTTATTTTCCATGCATTGATGATTGATTTATATACCATATATATGTCTATGTTCATTCAGTGAATAATCATTTGTGAGTACAGTGAATTATTGCGTTATCGCCCACGAGAGAAAGTACTGAAAACTCCAGTGTTAATAGTTCTTAATATATTGCTGAGTGAAGAACAATGTAAAGCCATTACAGTGAATCATTGTAGAATTGATTGTAGAAAAGACTGTTTGAGCCTGAGTACAGTGTAACTAAGTAATTCGGTTTATTTGTGCCAATATAGAGTGTGTGAGTTTCTAGTAATATTAGAGAATTTAAAGAAACCGCGCGCGTGAATCTAGAAAACAAGCAAATTTCGCGCGGAGAGACCATTGCGATCAGCTGTTCTTGACACTTGATGAGGAGGGGAGAGTGTTGCCCTCTAGTGATCGCATAATATCCGTGGGAATTACCGGCCGAGTCAGGATCAGTTGATTTATCGATTATTGTGTGGCCTTGTGACATCTTTCATACATTTTAAGTAAAATACAAAACTCTCTTTGTGTTTTTATCATCCCCTCCATTGATCTTGTGGCTATATTATACTGGTAAACATAGAGTGATAACAATAAGTACCTGCCTGATTCCTGATCTTTGAGTGTGACCTTGCCAAGGCTACCACTGAATACACCAGTCCACTGATGGTGTTACTGGCCACCTTAAACACCAGTTGGCGACCTTGTGTTTAACCGTAGAGCCCTATTGTTGGGGAGGGCACACGACAGTCAAGTGCACGAGTCGTGTTCTCACTCTTTCTTAATTAGAGGCCGTTAAGATTGACTGGGAGACTCTCCTGGCGTGCAGTGGCGCAGTGAGGATCGAGGGAAGACCCGCAGGGCTACGGTGAGTTACCTTGGGCATAACTATTGCTCACCCCAGAGTAAGGGTAGAGAATAATAGAGAGGAGAAACCCCAACACTGCCCACACACACACCCTTCCCAAGTCTTATCCCTCCCTACCAACACACCCTTCCCCAGTCTCACCCCCTCCCTCCCTGCCCACACACACACTCTTCCCCAGTCTCACCCCTCCCTGCCCACACACACCCTTCCCCAGTCTCATCCCTCACTGCCCACGCACACACCCTTCCCCAGTCTCATCCCTCCCTGCCCACACACCCTTCCCAGGTCTCATCCCTCACTGCCCACACACCCTTCCCCAGTCTCCTCACTCGCTGCCCACACACAAACCCTTCCCCAGTCTCATCCCTCCTTGCCCACGCACACACCCTTCCCCGGTCTCATCCCTCCCTGCCCACACACACTCTTCCCCAGTCTCATCCCTCCCTGCCCACACACACACCCTTCCCCAGTCTCATCCCTCCCTGCCCACACACACACCCTTCCCCAGTCTCTTCCCTCCCTGCCCAAACACACACCCTTCCCCAGTCTCATCCCTCCCTGCCCACACACACACCCTTCCCCAGTCTCTTCCCTCCCTGCCCAAACACACACCCTTCCCCAGTCTCATCCCTCCCTGCCCACACACACACCCTTCCCCAGTCTCATCCCTCTCTGCCCACACACACACCCTTGCCCAGTCTCACCCCTCCCTGCCCACACACACACCCTTCCCCAGTCTCACCCCTCCCTGCCCACACACACCCTTCCCCAGTCTCATCCCTCTCTGCCTACACACACACCCTTCCCCAGTGTCATCCCTCACTGCCCACACACCCTTCCCCTGTCTCATCCCTCCTTGCCCAAACACACACCCTTCCCCTGTCTCACCCCTCCCTGCCCACACACACCCTTCCCCAGTCTCATCCCTCTCTGCCTACACACACACCCTTCCCCAGTCTCATCCCTCCCTGCCCACACACCCTTCCCCTGTCTCATCCCTCCCTGCCCACACACACCCTTCCCCAGTCTCATCCCTCTCTGCCCACAAACACACCCTTCCCCAGTCTCACCCCTCCCTGCCCACACACACCCTTCCCCAGTCTCATCCCTCCCTGCCCACACACCCTTCCCCTGTCTCATCCCTCCTTGCCCACACACACACCCTTCCCCAGTCTCATCCCTCCCTGCCCACACACACCCTTCCCAGTCTCATCCCTCACTGCCCACACACCCTTCCCCAGTCTCATCCCTCCCTGCCCACACACACACCCTTCCCCAGTCTCATCCCTCCCTGCCCACTCACCCTTCCCCTGTCTCATCCCTCCTTGCCCACACACACACCCTTCCCCAGTCTCATCCCCAGCCTGCCCACACACCCTTCCCCAGTCTCACCCCTCCCTGCCCACACACACACCCTTCCCCAGTCTCATCCCTCCCTGCCCACACACACACACCCTCCCCCAGCCTCATCCCTCTCTGCCCACACACACACCCTTCCCCAGTCTCATCCCTCCTTCCCCACAAACACACACCCTTCCCCACTCTCATCCCTCCCTGCCCACACACCCTTCCCCAGTCTCATCCCTCCCTTCCCACACACACACCCTTCCCAGTCTCACCCCTTACTGCCCACACACACACCCTTCCCCAGTCTCATCCCTCCCTGCCCACACACCCTGCCCCTGTCTCATCCCTCCTTGCCCACACACACACCCTTCCCCAGTCTCATCCCTCCCTGCCCACACACACCCTTCCCAGTCTCATCCCTGACTGCCCACACACCCTTCCCAGACTCATCCCTCCCTGCCCACACACACACCCTTCCCAAGTCTCATCCCTCCCTGCCCACACACACACCCTTCCTCTGTCTCATCCCTCCCTGCCCACACACACACACCCTTCCCCAGTCTCACCCCTCCCTGCCCACACACACACCCTTCCCAGGTCTCATCCCTAACTGCCCACACACCCTTCCCTAGTCTCATCCCTCCCTGCCCACACACACACCCTTCCCCAGTCTCATCCCTCCCTGCCCACACACACACCTTTCGCCAGTCTTCCCTCCCTACCCACACACCCTTCCCCAGTCTCATCCCTCCTTGCCCACACACACACCCTTCACCAGTCTCATCCCTCCCTGCCCACACACACACCCTTCCACAGTCTCACCCCTCCCTGCCCACACACACACCCTTCCCCAGTTTTATCCCTCCTTGCCCACACACACACCATTCCCCAGTCTCATCCCTCCCAGCCCACACACCCTTCCCCAGTCTCATCCCTCCTTGCCCACACACACACCCTTCCCCAGTTTCATCCCTCCCTGCCCACACACACCCTTCCCAGGTCTCATCCCTCACTGCCCACACACACACACCCTTCCCTAGTCTCATCCCTCCCTGCCCACACACACCCTTCCCAGGTCTCATCCCTCACTGCCCACACACACACACCCTTCCCTAGTCTCATTCCTCTCTGCCCACACACACCCTTCCCAGGTCTCATCCTTCCCTGCCCACACACACCCTTCCCTAGTCTCATCCCTCCCTGCCCACACACACACCCTTCCCCAGTCTCATCCCTCCCTGCCCACACACACCCTTCCCAGGTCTCATCCCTCACTGCCCACACACACACACCCTTCCCTAGTCTCATCCCTCCCTGCCCACACACACCCTTCCCACACACACCCTTCCCAGGTCTCATCCCTCCCTGCCCACACACACACCCTTCCCAGGTCTCATCCTTCCCTGCCCACACACACCCTTCCCCAGTCTCATCCCTCACTGCCCACACACACACCCTTCCCCAGTCTCACCCCTCCCTGCCCACACACACACCCTTCCCCAGTCTCATCCCTCCCTGCCCACACACACACCCTTCCCCAGACTCATCCCTCGCTGCCCACACACACACCCTTCCCCAGTCTCATCCCTCGCTGCCCACACACCCTTTCCCTGTCTCATCCCTCCTTGCCCACACACACACCCTTCCCCAGTCTCACCCCTCCCTGCCCACACACACCCTTCCCCAGTCTCATCCCTCTCTGCCTACACACACACCCTTCCCCAGTCTCATCCCTCCCTGCCCACACACCCTTCCCCTGTCTCATCCCTCCCTGCCCACACACACCCTTCCCCAGTCTCATCCCTCTCTGCCCACAAACACACCCTTCCCCAGTCTCACCCCTCCCTGCCCACACACACCCTTCCCCAGTCTCATCCCTCCCTGCCCACAAACCCTTCCCCTGTCTCATCCCTCCTTGCCCACACACACACCCTTCCCCAGTCTCATCCCTCCCTGCCCACACACACCCTTCCCAGTCTCATCCCTCACTGCCCACACACCCTTCCCCAGTCTCATCCCTCCCTGCCCACACACACACCCTTCCCCAGTCTCATCCCTCCCTGCCCACTCACCCTTCCCCTGTCTCATCCCTCCTTGCCCACACACACACCCTTCCCCAGTCTCATCCCTCCCTGCCCACACACACACACCCTCCCCCAGCCTCATCCCTCTCTGCCCACACACACACCCTTCCCCAGTCTCATCCCTCCTTCCCCACAAACACACACCCTTCCCCACTCTCATCCCTCCCTGCCCACACACCCTTCCCCAGTCTCATCCCTCCCTTCCCACACACACACCCTTCCCCAGTCTCACCCCTTACTGCCCACACACACACCCTTCCCCAGTCTCATCCCTCCCTGCCCACACACCCTGCCCCTGTCTCATCCCTCCTTGCCCACACACACACCCTTCCCCAGTCTCATCCCTCCCTGCCCACACACACCCTTCCCAGTCTCATCCCTCACTGCCCACACACCCTTCCCCAGTCTCATCCCTCCCTGCCCACACACACACCCTTCCCAAGTCTCATCCCTCCCTGCCCACACACACACCCTTCCTCAGTCTCATCCCTCCCTGCCCACACACACACACCCTTCCCCAGTCTCACCCCTCCCTGCCCACACACACACCCTTCCCAGGTCTCATCCCTAACTGCCCACACACCCTTCCCTAGTCTCATCCCTCCCTGCCCACACACACACCTTTCCCCAGTCTCATCCCTCCCTGCCCACACACACACCTTTCGCCAGTCTTCCCTCCCTACCCACACACCCTTCCCCAGTCTCATCCCTCCTTGCCCACACACACACCCTTCACCAGTCTCATCCCTCCCTGCCCACACACACACCCTTCCACAGTCTCACCCCTCCCTGCCCACACACACACCCTTCCCCAGTTTTATCCCTCCTTGCCCACACACACACCCTTCCCCAGTCTCATCCCTCCCAGCCCACACACCCTTCCCCAGTCTCATCCCTCCTTGCCCACACACACACCCTTCCCCAGTTTCATCCCTCCCTGCCCACACACACCCTTCCCAGGTCTCATCCCTCACTGCCCACACACACACACCCTTCCCTAGTCTCATCCCTCCCTGCCCACACACACCCTTCCCAGGTCTCATCCCTCACTGCCCACACACACACACCCTTCCCTAGTCTCATTCCTCTCTGCCCACACACACCCTTCCCAGGTCTCATCCTTCCCTGCCCACACACACCCTTCCCTAGTCTCATCCCTCCCTGCCCACACACACACCCGTCCCCAGTCTCATCCCTCCCTGCCCACACACACCCTTCCCAGGTCTCATCCCTCACTGCCCACACACACACACCCTTCCCTAGTCTCATCCCTCCCTGCCCACTTACACCCTTCCCACACACACCCTTCCCAGGTCTCATCCCTCCTTGCCCACACACACACCCTTCCCAGGTCTCATCCTTCCCTGCCCACACACACCCTTCCCCAGTCTCATCCCTCACTGCCCACACACACACCCTTCCCCAGTCTCACCCCTCCCTGCCCACACACACACCCTACCCCAGTCTCATCCCTCCCTGCCCACACACACACCCTTCCCCAGACTCATCCCTCGCTGCCCACACACACACCCTTCCCCAGTCTCATCCCTCGCTGCCCACACACCCTTTCCAAGAATCATCCATCTTTGCCCACACACCCTTCCCAGGTCTCATCCTTCCCTGCCCACACACACCCTTCCCTAGTCTCATCCCTCCCTGCCCACACACACACCCTTCCCCAGTCTCATCCCTCCCTGTCCACACACACACCCTTCCCCATTCTCACCCCTCCCTGCCCACACACACACACCCTTCCCCAGTCTCATCCCTCCCGGCCCACACACACACTTCCCCTGTCTCATCCCTCCCTGCCCACACACACCCTTCCCCAGCCTCACCCCTCCTTGCCCACACACACACCCTTCCCCAGTCTCACCCCTCCCTGCCCACACACACACCCTTCCCCAGTCTCACCCCTCCCTGCCCACACACACACACCCTTCCCCAGTCTCATCCCTCCCGGCCCACACACACCCTTCCCCAGTCTCACCCCTCCCTGCCCTCACACAAACCCTTCCCCAGTCTCACCCCTCCCTGCCCACACACACACCCTTCCCCAGTCTCACCCCTCCCTGCTCACACACACACCCTTCCCCAGTCTCATCCCTCCCTGCCTCACACAAACCCTTCCCCAGTCTCATCCCTCCCTGCCCACACACACACCCTTCCCCAGTCTCATCCCTCCCTGCCCTCACACAAACCCTTCCCCAGTCTCATCCCTCCCTGCCCACACACACCCT